>NC_037682.1:73147377-73156639 GCF_003255815.1 Theropithecus gelada | reverse complement strand
GGAAGGAAGGAAGGAAGGAAGGAAGGAAGGAAGGAAGGAAGGAAGGAAGGAAGGGAGGGAGGGAGGGAGGGAGGGAGGGAGGAAGGAAGGAAGGAAGGAAGGAAAAGAGAGAGAGAAATGGAACCTTTGTCAACTTTTATGACCAAGCCTTGGAATTTACATGTCCTCACAAAGGCCTACCCAGGTTGAAAGGGAGGGTTAGAGAATCCACCTCTTGCTGAGAGAATTGGCAAGTTATGAGAAGAGATGGCAAACTAAAAATATTTTTTCACCCATCTTTAAAAATATAGTCTGTTACCATCTCAATTTTTCAGCTGAGAAAATGAAGATGGAGTGAGGTTAAACAATTCGCCCAAGATTTCACAGTTAGTAAATGATAGAATAGAAAGTGAAGCTTACAGTTTTTATCAACATGTAATTCTGGTTTTCATACTGCAACTTTCAGACAAGGGCAGACAGATATTTTACATGAATTATCTCTTTGCTTTTTCTAATGACCTACTGAGATCTATAGGATTGCCATTCCTACTTTACAGGTGAGAAAACTGAGGCTTAGCTAAATTAAATAGCTTACCCACATTGGCATGCCTAACAATTTGTGATGCCAATATTTGAATACAGATTGTATTAGTCCAAAGCATACATTCAATCATGCCATTTCACTGATGATCTTTATCATTATTCATATATTATAACAATATTTTTGTGATGAGTTTTAGCATTTTAGTTTTCTTCTCTATATTATCTGCTTATCCCAAGGTATAAAATAATAATTGTGTATTCCTATGATGTAAAATAAATTTACTTAAAGTAGTACAACTTTACTCTGAATTTGAGGTAGTACCACCTATACTGAAAACAATTGAAAGATGAATGTAGTTTCTTAGTATAAGAAGAAAGGCAGAAAGGTGAAAAAGGCAATAAAGGATAGTTGAGGAAAGATGAGATTAGTTCGGGTGTGGTGGCTCACACCTGTAATCCCAATAGTTTGGGAGGCCAAGGCCTGGGATCACTGGAGGTCAGGAGTTCGAGACCAGCCTGGTCAACTTGGCAAAACCCTGTCTCTACTAAAAGTACAAAAATTAGCCAGATATGGTGGTGTACATCTGTAGTCCCAGCTACTGGGGAGGCTGAAGCAGGAGAATCACCTGAACCTGGGAGGCAGAGGTTGCAGTGAGCTGAGATCACACCACTGTACTCTAGCCTGGGTGACAGAACAAGACTCCATCTCAAAAGGAAAACACACAAACAAAAGATGGGATTAATTAAGGACAAAACTGTTGTCTTTAATTGTGTGAATATTGATCATGGAGAAGAATGTGAACTTATTTTGTGTAACTCTCAAGACAGAGAAAAAATAAAACAAAACACCTAATTCTTAAATACTACAGGTAGGCAGATTCCTGCCCAGGACAAAGCAATTTACAATGATGAGGAGTTCCTGACAATCCACTGGACTCCTAAAAGGGAAATCTTTTCCTGTGCTGAAAGTATTGGAGACGGGGACAGCTGGCCAGCAATTGCAAAGATTGCAGAACTTTCTACACTAGGAAAGTTGTCAAAGGTTGTGGCACGGTTGATTGCTTCTAATCCTAAGATTCCAAGATCATTGAGAAATGTATTAAGGATACACAACAGAATTAACTTTTCAATGGACAGTGCTGGATACTCACCAGCTGTCTTCTTGGGCTTATGTGAACATTAAAGACCCTCATGACAATCATAGTGCATGCTGGGAGTTTACTAAGAAGAAAACAGAAGAAAAGCTATGGCTTGCTAGCAGGACCATGTCAAGCCTTTCTGTCTGTGGCAGTCAAGGCAGCACTTTAGCCATCCAGAAGCTGTCTTTTTCCCAGAAGATAACTTCTGGTCCAAAGAAGCAAGCTCCACGTTGGTGGGTATAGGGCTGCCCTGACTTAGTACTTCTATATCCCAGGAGGTACAATATCTCTTTTAACACTCAATAGGAATAGCTTCTGAAGTCACCATGAGGGATACCTGTGACACAGCACTTAGAGAACCCCAAAACATGGCATACTCATCACGTGTTTATAGTTTATAATTCTTTCCAATCCAGATGTAGTTTACTGCTCAGGGATATATTTTACTCTTAGCTGTTGCCTAGAAACATGTTGACATTCTTAGCATTATCAGGTTTTTCAAAGGAAGAGAGCTGGATAATTAACTCAAGGTCATGTTATCATGCATCAGAGATGGTATTTTGTTAACACTTTGCCTACAGTAGCATTCAAAAATATAACATAACCTGAACTAACATTTTAAGACATTTGCTACAATGTCAGGCCCTCTGCTAAGCAGCTTAAGCACAAGATTTTATTTAATTTTCAAAGCATAACTGCATCTCAGGTACTGTTTTTACCCCCATTTTCTAGACAAGGAAATTAAGTATTGAGAGGCTCTGTAACCTGGAAAGTCACACAATTAGCTAATATATGACAGTCAGAATTAAATTTAAAATCTGTTTTTTTTTTTTTTTTCTGTTCCAAGTCTGAGATCTTAACCATTGTTTATTTATTGACCTCAAAACTTTGCTAGGAGCTAGACACATAGAGAACCTATATATTGCATGCTGCGATAACTTATGCTGGATATTTACAGATTGAAAACATGTGAGTACTAAATTATATCAAAGAATATGTCATGATGTCAGAGATATGAGTAATAAACCCATCAGCTAATTAGCTTCCCACATGAAGTGGCTTGAGGTAAGCAGGACTGGTCCATAGACTGTGCTTCTTCCCTAGGACAGATCTAATAAAAGGGAGAAATGAAGATCAGAGTTACCACTGCCCTGGAACTAGTGTACTCTTGCACTTGTAATTTTGGAAGCTTTTATGCAGCACTTGATTACTGCCTCAATAGAAAGAAAAGAACCCCACAGTCCACCTCAGTATATTGTAAAAAATGAAGGTTGATTTGATAATAATGACCACTTTGAAATAAATGAGTTTCTCTGACTATGGACACAGCTCTTTTATTCCCCTAGAAGCACCTAGACATTGAACCTGGTAACTCCACCAACCCCTGCTGCTCCTAGCCAGGTGGGACATGATGACTTGGGCTTCCAGTGCAGAGGTGTCACCACAACCAGAACTCTGCATGCTGACACAGCTCTGTGTTCCTCCTAGAAAACACCTAGACAGCAATCTGCTACTCCACCCACCCCCACTGCTCCTAGTTGGGTGAGAATCCCAGCTGGAGCTTCTAGGACAGTGGCCCCAACCTTGCCAGAACTTTATGTTCCTTGAGGAAGCACCAGGATGGTGGTCAGTGCCTACATATCCACCTCTGCTGCTGCTAGCAGCAGGACCCACAGACTTGGACTTCTAGTGCAGCAGCTCCACCACAGCCTGAACTCTGCAGATGGGCACTTCTCTATGTTCTCCCAGAAAACACCCAGATTTGCAGACTATGCAACTTCTATATTTTGCTCACTGTTCCTAGCTAGGCAAGATTCACCAACTTGGGTGGAACCCAAGCAAGGGAGGAGCCCCCAGCTTTACAACACTGAGAGAGGTGAGACTCACAGACTTACGGGCCAACAGGAAAGTGGAGCATGCTTCCTTCCATAGGGCTGGTCAGGGAGGGATGTGACCTGTCTGCCAGACCTAGCCTCTCCCTGAGGGAGCCCTGCAGCCCAAAACACCTAACAAAGAAAACTCTGGTGCAGCGCTAGTGATAGGATGGGGCTCCTACAAGGCCCAACAGTGGGCTTTGTGAGTGGGTCATCTCTCTCCCTGACTGCCACAGAGCACTACTGTGAATGCACTGAAATAGAAGACAGCCATGTAGCTCAATAAGAGTCTATCTGCCAGCCATTACTGTTAAGCACCATCTACTGGATCATACAACAAATTACAACAACAAAAGTATTTTGCCAGTGTACAGTACCTGTGAAACCTAAGGCAAATATTCAGCCAAATATAAAGATCCTACCCAGAGCCTTCGCCCTCTGAAAGCACCCAGAAATGAAACCAACTGACTATACTCATCCTACATCATAGTTAAAGGAAAACTAACCATCTCAGGTGAGAAATAATTAGCACAAGAATTTTGGCAATTCAGAAAGCCAAAGTGTCCCCTTACCTCCAAACAAACACACTAACCTCCAGCAATGGTTCTTAACTATTACTGAAATGACAGCAATGGATGGGAGACAGAATTTGGAATCTAGATGGCAAGTAAGCTCATCAAGATCCAGGAGAAAGTTGAAACCCAATCCAAGGAATGCAGTAAAACAACCCAAGAGCTGAAAGATAAAATAGTCATTTTAAGGAACAACCAAACTGAATTTCTAGAATTGAAGAATTCTCTACAAAAATATCAAAATACAGTCAGAAGCATTAACAGCAGAATAGACCAGGTTGAGGAAAGTATCTCAGAGCTCAAAGACTGGTTCTTCAAATACACCCAGACAGACTAAAACAAAGAAAAAAAGTGTTTTTTTTAAAGGGAACAAAACCTCTGAAAAATATGTACCTATGTAAAAAGACCAAATCTAAGACTCATTGGCATTCCTGAGAGAGAAGAGAGAGTAAGCAACTTGAAAATCATATTTGATAATATAGTTTATGAAAATTTTCCCAATCTTGTTGGAGAGGTAGACATACAAATTCAAGAAATACAAAGAAGCCATGTGAGATACTATATAATACTACCATTCTCAATGCACATAAGCATTAGATTCACCAAAGTCAATGTGAAATAAAAGGCACTTAGAGAGAAAAGTCAAATTACTTACAAAGGAAACCCCATCAGACTAGCAAGAGATATCTCAGCAGAAACCTTACAAGCCAGACAAGATTGGGGGCCTATTTTCAACACCCTCAAAGAAAAGAAATTCCAGTAAAGAATTCCATGTATTTCCAAACTAAGCTCCATAAGTGAAGAAGATATAAAATCCTTCCCAGGAAACAAACACTCAATGAATTCATTACCATCAGACTGACTTTATAAGAGGTTCTTAAGGGAGTGCTAAACATGGAAATGAAAGACAGATACTTGCTACCTCAAAAACAGACTCAGGCAAATAGCCCACACACAATGTAATGCAATTAAACAATCAAGTCTACGAAACAACCAACTAGAAACACAATGGCAGGGATGAAATCTTACATATTAATACTAACCTTGAATGTAAATTGTCTAAATGCCCCACTTAAAAGGCCTAGAGTGGAAAGCTGGATAAAAAGACAAGACCTAACCATCTGCTGTCTTCAAGAGACCCATCTCACATATCACAACACCCACAGGCACAAAGTAAAGGGATAGGAGATATTTACCATGCAAACAGAAAACAAAGAAAGAGCAGGAATTACTATTCTTATATCAGGTAAAACAGACTTTAAACCAACAGTGAAAAAGGACAAAAAAGGGCATTACTTCTAAAGAGTTAAATTCAACTAGGGGACTTAACTATCTTAAATATATACTCATCCAACACTGGAGCACCCAGATTCATAAACAAGTTCTTTTTGACCTACAAACACACTGAGACAGACACACAATAATAGTGGGAAATTTCACCACCTAAATGAAAGTGTTAGACAAATAATCGAGGCAGAAAACTAGTAATAACAAATTCTGCTGTTAAGCTTGGCACTCGACTAACTGGACCTAATAGACATCTACAAAATACTCCATCCAACAACCACAGAATATACATTCTTTTCTTCTGCACATGGGACATATTGTAAGATTGACCATGTGCTTGATCATAAATCAAGTGTCAATAAATTCAGACAATCAAAATCATACCAAACACACCTTTGGACCACAGTGCAATGCAAATAGAATTCAATACCAAGAAGATCTCTCAAAACTATTCAAAAACATGAAAATGAAACTACTTGCTTCTGAATAACTCTTGGATGAGCAATACAATTAAGGTAAATTTTTTTTAATGAAATTAATTAAAATAAAGGCACAACTTACCAAAATCTGTGGTATGCAGCTTTACCAGTGTTAAGAGGAAAGTTTATAGTGCTACACACATTCATCAAGAAGTTAGAAATATATCAAATTAATGGGCTGAGCACGGTGGCTCACACCTGTAATCCCAGCACTTTGGGAGGCCGAGGCAGGAGGATTGCCTGAGTTCAGGAGTTCGAGACCAGCCTGGGCCACACAGTGAAACCCTGTTTCTACTAAAACACAAAAAATTAGTCAGGCATGGGGGCGTGCACCTATAGTCCCTGCTACTCAGGAGGCTTAGGCAGGAGAATTGCTTGAACTCAGGAGGTGGAGGTTGCAGTGAGCTGAGATAATGCCACTGCACTCCAGCCTGGGCAACAGAGTGAGACTCCATCTCAAAAGAAAAAAAAAAAAAAAAGAAAGAAAAGAAAAAGAAAGAAATATATCAAATTAATGATCAACATCACACCTAGAAAAACTAGGCAGAAGTAAAGAAATAGAAATAGCTATAATCAGAGAAGAATTCAATAAAATTGATACGTAAATCTACAGAAAACAATCAATGAAACCAAGAGTTTGTTTTTTTGAAATAATAAATAAGATTAATAGGCCACCAGCTAGATTAATAAAGGGGAAAAAAAAAAGGATATCCTAATAAGGGCAACCAGAAATGACAAAGATGACATTAAAACTGATCCCACAGAAATACAAATGGTCCTCAAAGACAGTTATGAATACCTGTCTGCACACAAATTGGAAATCTAAAGGAGATGGCAAAATTCCTGGAAACACAACATCCCAATACTGAACCAGGAAGAAAAGTGAAAAGCATAACAGACCAATAACAAGCTCCCAAATTGAATCCTCACTAAAAAACCTACCAACCAATAAAAGCCCTAGACCAGGTAGATTCAAGTTGAATTTTACCAGACATACAAAGAACTGGAACCAATTTCGCTGAAAATATTCCCAGAAATCAAGGAGGAGAGGCTCTTCCCTAACTTATTTTATAATGCCAGTATCATCCTGATACTAAAATCTGGCAGACACACAATGAAAAAAGAAAGCTTCAGGCCAATATCTCTGATGAACATTGACACAAAATTGTCATCCGAATACTAGCAAACTGATTTCAGCAGCACATCAGAAAGTTAATTCACCATGATCAAGTAAAGCTTTATTTCCGAGATTCAAGGTTGGTTCAAAATATGCAAATAAATAAATGCAATTCACCACATAAGCAGAATCAAAAACAAACAAACAAAAATCATCTCAGTAGTTGCAGAAAAAGCCTTTGATAAGACACAACATTATTTCATGATAAAAACCCTCAACAGGCTAGGCATTGAAGGATTGTACCTCAATATAGTAAGAGCCATCTATGAACATCCACAGCCAACATCATACTGAATGAGCAAAAATTGGAACCATTCTTCTTGAAAACTGGAACAAGACAATAATATCCACTCTCACTACTCCTATTCAACATAGTATTGGAAGTCCTAGCCAGAGCAATCAGGCAAGAGAAAGAAATAAAAGGCATTCAAATATGAAAAAAAGAACTCAAACTATCTCTGTTTGCAGACGATATGATTCTATACATAGAAAACCCCAAAGACTCCATTAAAGTGATCCCAAAAGTGATAAATGACTTCTGTAAAGTTTCAAGATACAAAATCAATGTATAAAAATTAGTAGCATTTCCATGCACTAATAATGTTCTAGTTAAGTGTCAAACCAAGATCACAATCCCTTTTATGATTGTTCAGAGACAATTATGAACAATTTGTCATACAAAAATGAAACACCTAGGAATACATCTAACCAAGGAGGTGAAAATCTCTACAAAGAGAACTACAAAACTCTAGGGAAGTAAATCAGAGATGACAGAAATAAATGGGAAAATATTTCATGATCATGGATTGGAAGAATCAATATTGTTAAAATGGCCATAACTGCCCAAAGCAATTTAAAGATTCAATGCTATCCCTGTCAAATTACCAACATCATTTTTCACAGAAGTAGGAAAAACTATTCTGAAATTTATATGGAACCAAAAAAGAGCCTGAGTAACCACAGCAAACCTAAGCAGTAAGAACAAACTCTTAGGCATCCCATTACCCGAATTCTGACTATATTGTAAGGCTCTAGTAATCAAACAGCATGGTACTGGTACAAAAACAGACACATCGATCAGTGAAATAGAGTAGGGAGCCCAGAATTAAAGCTGCACAGCTACAACCATCTGATCTTTGACAAAGTCAACAAACATAAGCAATGGAGAAAGGATTCCTTATTTAATAAATGGTGCTGGAAGAGCTAGCTGGCTAACTTTTGCATTCATATGAAAAAGAATTAAACTGGAACCCTACATTTTAGTACATACAAAAATTAACTCAAGGTACATTAAAGACTTAAATATAAGACCTCAACCTACAAAAATTCTAGAAGAAAACATAAGAAATACCATTCTTTACATAAGATTTAGTAAATAATTTATGGCTAAATCCCCAAAACCAATTGTAACAAAAACAAAAATTGACAAGTGGTACATAACCAAACTAAACAGCTTATGCACAGCAAAGGAAACTATCAGGAGAGTAAATAGCCTACAGAATAGGTGACAATATCTACAAACAATGCATCAGACAAATGTCTAATCTCCAGAATCCACAGGGAATTTAAACTAATGTTCAAGCAAAAAAAATGAATAATGTAATTTAAAAATGGGCAAAGAACTTGAACACATGTCTCAAAGAAAATGTAAGAGAGGGCAACAAAAATATGAAAAAATGCTCAACATACCTAATCATCAGAGAAATACAAATCTAAACCACAATGAGATACCATCGCATACCAGTCAGAATGGCTATTATTAAAAAGTCAAAAAAACACAAATGCTGGTGAGAGGATGAGAGAAAAGGGAACACTTATTCACTGTTCATGGTCATGCAAATTAGTTCAGATACTGTGGAAAGCAATTTGGAAATTTCTCAAAGAACTTAGAACAAACATTTGATCCAGCAATCCCATTACTGGGTATAAATTATTAAAAATTACATTATTCTCACTTTGGGAGGCCGAGACGGGCGGATCACGAGGTCAGGAGATCGAGACCATCCTGGCTAACATGGTGAAACCCCGTCTCTACTAAAAAATACAAAAAACTAGCCGGGCGCGGTGGCGGGTGCCTGTAGTCCCAGCTACTCGGGAGGCTGAGGCAGGAGAATGGAGTGAACCCGGGAGGCGGAGCTTGCAGTGAGCAGAGATCCGGCCACTGCACTCCAGCCTGGGCGGCAGAGCGAGACTCCGTCTCAAAAAAAAAAAA